>NC_133816.1:22699924-22729924 GCF_043250625.1 Sebastes fasciatus
GACAAGACGAGTTCCTTAGAGGAACAACCCCTCACTACTAACCAAGCAGCAGCCTCCGATGCTGAGATAAGGTTGTGTCTAGAAGGTAACCTCCAAGCTGCGGAAATGTGCGAAAACTCTTGCGAGACGACCTATACTAACCTCAGCTATTCAAGGTCAATGCCTAACCTTAACTCATCATCACTGAATGAAGAGTTCATCATTAAGATTTAGCTGTAAGTTGGTTCAGTTTTCCCTCCAGCTGTTATCAATCATGTGTTTTATGTCCTCTGTTTACTGATGGATGTTGTTACCTTGCACTGAATATCCTAATGTTAACTTTATAATGTTTTTCATACTGTAAATGTAGTGATTCCTTCACTATGGCCCTTTAGAGTTTTTCAGATTTTAATCTGTAACATTTTTCTTTTTTATGTTTTTCATCAATTATTCTTACACTAAATATCCTGACTGCATCACTACAGTAGCGTTCATTTTTCTACATTTTCCTTTTTTAATTCCTATAATATATTTAAGACATCTTAGTTTATTTCCATCAAGCTTTATGCATCATTGTAAATATCGATATACTGTAAAAACAGAAAGAAAGAAAAAAGGTCTGCTACGTTAGCTTTGACTCTCAGCATCTAATATTCATGAATTCAACCGTTATATTAAGTTATTGTTTAAATGTTACTGAGCTGTACGGTGAGAAGAAGAAGAATAAAAGATGATCTTCACCTTGTTGTTCTGGATCTTGAGGGTCACCTTTGTGGGCGGCCCAACCTGTCATCCATGTGCTCACCTGTTCACTTCTGTTTCCATGGAAACCAGATTTGTTTGCCTTTGAATAAAACATTTACTATATGGTATTTGTTTATTTGTTTTATTTGTATTATTTCAGAAGTGTGGGACAGGCACATTAAGATGGAAAAACAATTATATAAATGATTAGTTGACAAATAAATAATGTTAATATGGTGTAAAGTAATATGAATATGAAACAGTTCCATTTGAAATAATGTCATATTATAATTGAATAACCTCATTTAACATATCTCAACATTGAGACCACAGTTGTGGGACATGAAGAAAAAGTGATGTTTGGACCCATAAAATGCTCCATAAAGTTGATTAAATCTCATTATTTATGATGTCAAGATGGGTAATAACACGGTGTATATATTTATCAAGCATTGCACTGCAAATTTTGACAAAAATGAAAAATGTCATTGCTGGGCAGAAACACCCTGCTACTGTTGCCTAAACCTAAGTTAGTGATTTTCTTTCTTAGATATAACTGTGGACGTTTGCGTGGCGAACAAATGACGCGCAAAAAGGCTAAAATGTGTACTCATGACACGTGGAAAGTCTGCGTAAATGTCGTGCTATTTCTACGCCTTCCCGTGAGACCGGGTTGAAGGTTTACTTTCATTTTTAAAAAGGGATCAGTAATTTCCTAAAGCAGCTGGGCACTGTAGTTTTTAACAAACGTTACTCAAACAGGAGGAAGTAGTGCATTTGTTGGGGACTATTTTCAGCTGTGGATTAATACTCATACAGTGAGGTGGTGGTTTGTTTCTGCTGCCCCCAAGTGGCCAAATAAATCAGTAAAGAAGACTTTAAGGGGAGCTTAAGAGCTCCTCCTTGTGGAGTGATTGAAGAACATTTCTAATTGCTATAAAACAACAGATATACTATAAATAAGTATTGATCTATACAGATGTCTGCTATATGGCCTTGCTTGACCGTTTCCCAGGAAGATAGCCTACAGTTTCAAACATGTGTTTTATATATATAACCTTGCGTGGACTCCCTTTGTGTCCCATTCCCTGAGCCAGTTTGTGACATCAGCCGTTTGTCTGTCAGCAGCGAGAAAGGATGAAGATGAATGTGTTATATCTCAGCGCTTGTGAGTAACCACGTCTTTAAGCATTGATGTTGCAGTAAAGTCAGTGTTGTACTATAATAGATGATGTTTCTGGATTAGTTACTGCTGCACTAGTGTGCATGAAAAGCTGTCAGATGTTCACATGTAGTGGAGTAACAAGTACAATATTTCCCTCTGAGATGTAGTGGAGTATAAAGTAGCAGAAAATGGAAATACTCAAGTAAAGTACCTTGAATTTGTATTTAAATACAGTAACTAGTTACATTAAACCACTGCTGATATCAATCAATATCCTGATCTTATCTCCTCTGTGTGTTTTTCAGGTGTGTTTCATGCCCTTGCCTCATCTGCTACCAAAAGAGAAGGTAAAGAGCTCTTTATGTGCAGATATCATTCACTTTGGAGCATTTTACTATAAAACCTGATTCATTTTCTGTCTGTGAGACTTTTATTTCCTAAAGTATCTGATATTACACATCACACTTTTTAACTAAGTGTTGATGCTCCCAGTGACTCCCAGCAGATCTCAGTTCCTTCAGTGTGAGCGCGTCTCGCTGAGCTGCGAGCTCTCAGCTGGAGGCCGTCGGCTGAAGAGGAACACGACCGCCGGAGGAACTGAGTCCTGCCCGTTGTTGGGCTTGGGGACCCTGAACGGCTCCACCTGCACCATCAGCACCACGTAGCCCTCAGACGGAGGACTCTACCGGTGTGAGTCCCATTCAGGAGAACAAAGCCAGACTGCACACATCAAAGTTACAGGTATCCACTGTTAACGCCGTACCAGAACCTCCAAACTCTTGTTGTGGTTACTTTCATTTCTTACATAAGGATTACCAACCCGGTCTCACAGGACGGCGTATGAATACCACGACATTACACTGACATTCAGCGCATCATGAGTCCTCCACGCAAACGTCCACAGATGGGTTTAGGCAAGAAAACCACTGAATTAGGGTAAGGGAAAACGTCATGATTGGGCTAAAAATAAGTCAGAAACTAAGTTTATATATATATAAAACATTCATTATACAACATATTAATGCAACTTGACATTTTTAGGTTGTAGCGGACTCAGTTTTATAGCTAGAGTGAAGATTCTGGTATCATATGAAACTATAAACTAAACTTAATGAATCCGTCGGTACCAACCAGGTCATACTAGCTCGTTATGAAGGAGGCTAAATAACGTGAAAGAAACTCCATTTTCAAAGGGGTCCCTTGACCTCCGACCTCCAGATATGTGAATGTAAATGGGTTCTATGGGTATCCACGAATCTCCCCTTTACACACATGTCCACTTTATGATAATCACATGCAGTTTGGGGCAAGTCATAGTCAAGTCAGCACACTGACACACTGACAGCTGTTGTTGCCTGTTGGGCTGCAGTTTGCCATGTTATGATTTGAGCATATTGTTTTATGCTAAATGCAGTACCTGTGAGGATTTCTGGACAATATCTGTGAAACAAAAGTCATTTTACGCACTGGCCCATTTTAGCTTGACCATGTCAGCTAATTTGAACCACTATTTTCAGCTAAATTGAGCCACACACATAAACACTTTTACATAGAAGTTACACAGAAATTGAGGGTGAAAAACAGGTTCATAGGTCAAGATATGTATCAGAGCAAAATATTAATCTTTTTTTTCCAATGATGCGTTGCAAACAGTGTTTGAAGGGAACGCAGGACAAGACCTGACAAGATGAGATGTTAAGACTGAGCTACAGGAAATGTTATGATGTTATGATGCAGCTCACTGCTCCTAAATGAGCAGGATGGATGTATGTCCATGTATGAATATGATGATTTTAATAAGGTTTATGTATATGACAAATGTTTGACACAAGCATGCACCTACACACACACAGCTACACACATTCCAACGAAGACACAATTT
This sequence comes from Sebastes fasciatus, assembly GCF_043250625.1. Classification (NCBI taxonomy): domain Eukaryota; kingdom Metazoa; phylum Chordata; class Actinopteri; order Perciformes; family Sebastidae; genus Sebastes; species Sebastes fasciatus. The sequence goes on from NC_133816.1 coordinate 22,703,695, forward strand.
AATTGCATAAAATGTATTTATAATGTCACCATGGCACTATATGTATATATACAGGTATACATATATATACCTGTATATATACATATATATGTATACATATACATATATATGTATATACACGTATATATATATATACGTGTATACTGTAAATACATATGTATATGTATACAAATTGTGATATCCTCCACATTAAAGGGACTGTTTGTAAGAATCAGAAATGTCTTGTTAACAGCTTCACCTGTGGCCGTTAAGTCAACGAAAGTCAGCGTCCTGTTGCTGGCGCTTGTGCTCGCTCTACATAGACATGAAGGAGCATCGCTCAACACAGTGAGGAGACACACGTCAGCTAAAAGCACAATATCACTCTATATTTCAGCTGCTTGGCAGTAATGTTAGCTGACCAGACGAAGGTCTCTCCATGAATCAATGCTGATCCTAGTGTTGGCTTTTCCTGCCTCAGCCTCCCGACCGCGGTCGGAGGGAACAGGGGAGACGCCGGAGTTTTGGTCGGAGACGATAATGTTTCTCTCTGCGGAGCCCCGTCACTTCACAAGACACGGGAAACCTCTGTTGGTCTGGAGGAGCTGCAGCAGTTATTTCTGCACAAACGTCCACTGTACATTCACTAGATATTCTCAGAGCTAAACTAACTCTGCTGCAGTGTGGAGTGAGCAGCATGCACGTGAGAGTGGAGTGAAAGAGTGAGAACGAGCGCGGTGTGTGAGTGAAGGCAGGCAGAGGAGCAGAGTACAGCAGAGACTCCGGCCCTGGAGACCAAAGCTACGGTCTCCCCCGCATCCTCCGACCGCGGCCAACACTGTTTAACAGCTTCACTAGATACAAACAAGAGGTTTTGGTGCTTCACTGTAGTTTGTGTTGGAGTCTGAGTCTGAACAGCGTAGACACACGCGAGCGACCATGAGACACCGACCAGCAATGATTTATACGTGTAAGAAGTTACAAACAGTCCTTTTAAAGAAGAGAGCTTCATTGAGCTCCACCACGGAGGGGGAGAGACCGGTTCAAGTCAGGCAGAACAGTTTGCTGTGTAACTGAAAGTGAAAGATGAATTCAGCCTGAACAGAGGAGGAGGAGAACGCAGCTGCGCTCCTCCCTCGCAATCAGAAGAGAGATCACCATCTCTTCAACTGTTGGTTGTTGGAGTCTCATAGTTGGATCCTGTTTGACAGAAGAGAAACAAGGTAATGTAGAAATACTATAGTTGATATATTATATTAATCATGTTTTCTTTGTGAAGAAATGTGTTGAGAATAATTATGACTGTTTTATATTTAGTGGCTGACCAGGAACGAATAGAGACATGAAGTGAAATAAATAGAAAACAAATCAACAAACAACCAGGTTCCTCTGGAGTTTAGTTTATAGACTCTTTGTCTCTCCGTCTGTTTCTCCTGATCCTGACTTCACTCTGTTACTCATTTTAACTAGTCATGTGAATGATATGGCCGACTACTCGTCACCTGTTTTTGTGTTGTGTTTTGTGCACCAAGATTGTGCAACAGCTCTGCAGCAGCTTAAATTAGTTTCTCTGTCTAGTTTTTCTAACTATTGAATATAAAAAAGCTCCGTGGTGTCCTAGTAGTGTCCTTGTAGTGTCCTAGTAGTGTCCTAGTAGTGTCCTAGTAGTGTCCTAGTAGTGTCCTAGTGGTGTCCTAGTAGTGTCCTTGTAGTGTCCTTGTAGTAGTGATGGTGAGATGAAGTTTCATGAAGCACTAAAGCTCTCCAGCAATTTTTTGTCAACCAGTGTAAAACAGACAGATGTGTTCCAGATGTGTGGCAGTGGTTTAACCGGGCACAGGGCAGTGGATGTGATTGTGTAACTAAAGGAAAATGATAGATGGGAGACATTATTCGTCTTTATTCAGGAATAATAAGTTCTCAACTGTTTTTGAGCTTCGGGCGTCTTCAATGACGTCACTTCTCTAAAACCACACGAGCATTGATACGCGCTTCAGACAACTTCCTTTGTTAGCTCGACACAGCACTTTCACACTGGTGTAAATGTTTCTAGGTCTGGCTGTGTTGCCACATCCAGTCAGTCTCAGCAAACATCTCGGTATGATTTAAAGCAAAAGAGTGAAGGTATTAAAAACACATCACTACTTTACAGTTAAATAATCAACAATTATTTTATTCCAACAGGAGCAGTAAAGAATGCTTAGAACAACACAACAGTATAACATGAACTCAGAGGTGGAAAGTAACTAAGTACATTTACTCAAGTACTGTACTTAAGTACAGTTTTGAGGTACTTGTACTTTACTTGAGTATTTCCATGTTCTACTCCACTACATCTCAGAGGGAAATATTAGACTGTTTACTCCACTACATTGATTTAATAACTTTAGTTACTTTACAGATTCAGATTATTAATACAAAATATAATCAAGGAATAAATGATGTATTATTATAGATTAAACTACCCAGCAGTATATAATAATAAATGATGTATTATTATAGATTAAACTACCAGCAGTATATAATAATAAATGATGTATTATTATAGATTAAACTACCCAGCAGTATATAATAATAAATGATGTATTATTATAGATTAAACTACCAGCAGTATATAATAATAAATGATGTATTATTATAGATTAAACTACCCAGCAGTATATAATAATAAATGATGTATTATTATAGATTAAACTACCAGCAGTATATAATAATAAATGATGTATTATTATAGATTAAACTACCCAGCAGTATATAATAATAAATGATGTATTATTATAGATTAAACTACCCAGCAGTATATAATAATAAATGGTGTATTATTATAGATTAAACTACCCAGCAGTATATAAAGTCATTTATATCAGCTTTATCAGCTGCAACATTAAAGTGATGAACACATTAATGCATCAATAAGTATAATCCAATAATATACATTGTTCTAATGTGTACTTTTATGTTTGGTACTTTAAGTATATTCATATGCTAATATCTTTGCACTTTTAATTAAGAAGGGTTTTTAACCCTTACCTGTAACAAAGTATTTCTACATGGTAGTATTGCTACTTTTACTGAAGTACAAGATCTGAGTACTTCCACCACTGCATGTATTATAATACAATAATAAACATGTAATACAATACTAATGTAATATAACAATATAACATGTAATAGAAATGTTTTCTTAACGTGATAACCCTACTGACCTTGTTTTGTTTGGTAAACCAATAGTGAGGTAAAGATCAGGGAAGTAAACAGGAAGTGTAATTAAGAAACATGGACTCTAGTGTTCTGAGCATCAGGTGATTTTCTATCATATTCTACACATATTACTGATGCAGTCCATATTTTAAACACACAAACATTGACAATTTGTATAATTTATTATTATTATTAGTAGTAGTAATGTTTTTTTGTGTGTGTGGCTGTCTGGCTCAGGGGGGGGGGGGCTAGCGCTTTCTATTGGCAGCCACTACTACCAAGTAGTGTCCTAGTGGTGTCCTAGTGGTGTCCTAGTGGTGTCCTAGTGGTGTCCTCGTCCTTTAGTGTCGCTCCTCTAGTCTGTGTTGTGCGTAAAATCAAAAGCTGACCAGAAACTTCGTTAACCATCGAGGAGAAATCTAGTTGGTGAAATAGTTTTCCTCTCTAATCCTCTACTCTGACTACAGAAACACAACATGGAGGTTAAACCATTAATGCATGATGATCACATATAATACAGCCTTTAAATAGTCCACACAATAACAGGAATATAACAACAATCATTGGAGACGAGTATAGATTAGTCTGATGACATTTTATTGAAGATTTGATCTAATGAGGAGTCGGTTGTTTGGTGAGAGTGTTCAACACTGTTGATCTCAGAGCAGATCATACTTCCTGTTCTTCCTCAGTTGTAAATATCTAATCTACTAAAGTGGCTCCATCTTGTGTCAGAAGTACATTAGTGTTCCTGTCTTGGTGTCAGTCCACTGGTCAGTCATGTGTAATCAGTAGCACAGAGGAAGAAGTCCTGTGAGGACTAAAGACAGACTGTAGATTGTCTCTGTTCTACCTGTAATAACTGAACTTGTATCTGATGTGTTTCTGTCTCCTCTCACAGGATGAAGATGATCTGCAGCATCCTGCTGCTCCTCAGTCTGACCTCCTGTGTCTCTGGTTAGTTGACCTTCACTTTATTATCCACAAACACTAAATACACTTTCAGACAAACATCTCTAGATGGAGTTTGACATGTTCAAGTTGTCAGTTTGTCTGCTGCTCACTTTCCCTCTCTGTCTCCTCTACAGGACCATTTGTAGTGAATGTGACACAGACCTCCTATCAGGCAGAGGAGAACCACAACATCACACTGGAGTGGATGTTCACAACCAGAACCAACAGTTCCCCCAACGCACTTATCCTCTGTTACTTGTTTACTGAGCTCAAGGCCTCAGTCCTGTTTCATCTCATTAAAGGTGTTGAGGTCCCAGAGTCTCAGGATGAACAGTTTACAGGACGAGTCCGGTGGGACGAAGACGTCCTCAGAGACGGACAAATCAGATTTCACATGTCCAGACTCAGGATTGATGACTCTGGTCGGTACATGTGTGACGTGCAGACAGATGATGGTAGGAGCTCTGAGATATGTCACCTCAAAGTCACAGGTGAGTTGATTCAACACACGCTTAGAGCTAAACACATCTTAGTTGTTGCTGTACAGCAGCATTCACAGTATTGTTATCCAAATCTTTAAGGACATTCCTGACTTTTTCTATCATTTATACTGTTATACTAAAATACTAAAATATTAAAGGGACTATTTGTAACTTTCAGAAATGCTTCTTAACAGCGACACCTGTGGCCGTGAAATCAACGAAAGTCAGCGTCGGGCTCGCCCTCAATATACCTGAACGAGCATCACTCAAAACAGTGAGGCGACACACGTCAGCTAAAAGCACAATATCACTCTATATTTCAGCTGCTTGGCAGTAATGTTAGCTGACCAGACGAAGGTCTCTCCATGAACATGATTTAGATCTGATCCTAGTGTTGGCTTTTCCTGCCTAAGTGCAGGCTGATGCAGCGGGGCTCTGCAGCGTGTCTCCCTGCTCTCTCCGCCCGCAGCCGGAGAGAGCAGGGAGACACCGGCACCCGGTCGGTAACGAGAAGACAACGTAAATCTGTAAAGCTCCGTCACTTCACAAGACACAGTAAACCTCTGTTGGTCTGGAGGAGCTGCAGCAGTTATTTCTACACAAACGTCCACTGTACATTCACTAGATATTCTCAGAGCTAAACTAACTCTTCTGCAGTGTGGAGTGAGCGCGCGTTCACGTCTAGAGGTGGAGCGAGCTGAGCTGTCTGAGTGAAGGCGAGCAGGCAGAGGAGGAGGGTACAGCGGCTAACGCGAACGCGCATATGTGAGCGCGCATGTGTGACGACCCGCTACATTTATGCGCGTACAAAGTTACAAATAGTCCCTTTAAGCTTTATTACATTGTTGTTTTTTTTACAATATAACTCAATGGAGGGAATCTTCAAATCCTCTTAAACCTACTCCAACTTGAACTTCAACTCCTTCAGCATACTTTCACCTACAGACTTCATTTAAACTTTAAACAGGTCACGAGACTTTGAACTATTAAACTTGAGTACAGGTTTTTGATATGTTTTACAGATTTTGAGTTATCACAGTTTAAGTTTTATGCTTTTATCAGACTTTTCACAATTTATAATCAGAGCGTCTCCTCTACAGCAGCATTTGTAGTGAACTGTACTGACAAACATCTCTAGATGGAGTTTGACATGTTCAAGTTGTCAGTTTGTCTGCTGCTCACTTTCCCTCTCTGTCTCCTCTACAGGACCATTTGTAGTGAATGTGAAACAGACCTCCTATCAGGCAGAGGAGAACCACGACATCACACTGGAGTGGATGTTCACAACCAGAACCAGCAGTTCCTCCAACTCAGTTGTTATCCTCTGTTACCTGTTTACTGAGCTCAAGGCCTCAGTCCTGTTTCATCTCATTAACGGTGTTGAGGTCCCAGAGTCTCAGGATGAACAGTTTACAGGACGAGTCCGGTTGGACGAAGACGTCCTCAGAGACGGACGAATCAGACTTCACATGTCCAGACTCAGGAATGATGACTCTGGTCGGTACATGTGTGACGTGCAGACAGATGATGGTAGGAGCTCTGAGATATGTCACCTCAAAGTCACAGGTGAGTTGATTCAACACACGCTTAGAGCTAAACACATCTTAGTTATTGCTGTACAGCAGCATTCACAGTATTGTTATCCAAATCTTTAAGGACATTCCTGACTTTTTCTATCATTTATACTTTTTAAAATATTAAAGGGACTATTTGTAACTTTCAGAAATGCTTTTTAACAGCGACACCTGTGGCCGTGAAATCAACGAAAGTCAGCGTTGGGCTCGCCCTTGCTCGCTCTCAATATACCTGAACGAGCATCACTCAAAACAGTGAGGCGACACACGTCAGCTAAAACCACAATATCACTCTATATTTCAGCTGCTTGGCAGTAATGTTAGCTGACCAGACGAAGGTCTCTCCATGAACATGATTTAGATCTGATCCTAGTGTTGGCTTTTCCTGCCTAAGTGCAGGCTGATGCAGCGGGGCTCTGCAGCGTGTCTCCCTGCTCTCTCCGCCCGCAGCCGGAGAGAGCAGGGAGACACCGGCACCCGGTCGGTAACGAGAAGACAACGTAAATCTGTAGAGCTCCATCACTTCACAAGACACAGTAAACCTCTGTTGGTCTGGAGGAGCTGCAGCAGTTATTTCTGCACAAACGTCCCCTGTACATTCACTAGATCAGGGGTGCACACACTTTTTCAGCATGCGAGCTACTTATAAAATGACCAAGTCAAAATGATCTACCTACTATAAAAATGCAAAACATATATTTATTTATAAATATATTGAGTATTCTTTATATGTACAATATATGTTGGTGTACCTTGCATAACTGCATGAACCCATATTGTACAATATAACTCTGTACATTTTTTGTCATTACCTTACTCTGATGACTTGCACTGAATGGAATCAGCTAGGGATGCATAGTCCGGACAGTAGCTGCTGATAGCCAGCCTCAAGCACACTTCCAAATGATCATCAGTCAAGGTGGAATGGTATTTGGACTTAATAATCTTCATGTGGGAAAAGGCTGACTCGCATAAATAAGTGGAGCCGAATAATGCAGTCAAGGAGGTAGCACATTTCCTCATGTTGAGGTACTTTTCCTCTGTGAGTAAGTTCCAGAACTGTCCATGAGCCCTGGACTTAAGCTGAATGTCAGCTTGTAGTGTCAAAATCTCATCCTCCACTCCAGATGAGTTCAGGTGAAACAGTGTTGCAATTTTTGATGCGAGTGAATCAACCTCAGCCTCTTACCGAAAAGGGTAGCACATGAATGTAGCGACTGTCTCCAGTAAAACAAAGTCTTGAAAGCGTCTGTCAAACTCTGACAGACAGTTCTCAATCTGCTCTGTGTAGCGTGCACTGTCAAGTTGCACACACGCCTTGCCTTGCGTCTCCAGCTCTGACGCGAGGTTCTGGAAGTTTGCCAAATCATGGCGCTGCATCTTTGAGGACAGATGTTGCATTTTCCGTTTGAAAGCATTAACTGAGCTGATCATATTGATTACGATTTTGTCTTTTCCTTGCAGCTCTACATTCAGGTCATTTAACATGTTGGTCAGATCGGTTAAAAATGCTAAGTCTAGCAGCCACTGATCGTCATTTAGTTGGTTGTATTCTGCATGTTTAGCTACACGGAAAAACTCCTTAATCTCCGGACAGAGCTCTCGAAATCTTTGCAGGAATTTCCCTCTACTAAGCCATCTCACGTCAGTGTGTAGCAACAACTCAGAGTGGTCGCAGTCAGCCTTCTCCAGATGCGCACGGAATAGCCGTCTTTGAAGAGATCTGGCACGAATAGAACAGGCGATCTTCATTGCCACATCCATTATCTCTTTCATGTTGAGCATTTTTGCGCATAACGCTTGTTGGTGTATTATGCAGTGGTAATTGAGGAAGTCTGGGAAAGCATCGTCCTCCCTGCACTTGGCAATAAATCCATTTGAGCGGCCAACCATCGCGGGCGCTCCGTCCGTGGTGATGGACACCAATTTCCACACTAGGAGCTGGGTTTTCTCGATAAAGTTTTTGAAAGACTGAAAAATATCCTCTCCTCGCGTGTGTTCTTTCATGGGCAGTACTGTTAACAGCTCCTCTTTTGCAGTCATATCGGGAAACACCATCCGAATAAAAATGCACAACTGGGCTGTGTCGCTCACGTCTGTAGACTCGTCCAATTGCAGTGAGAAACACTCGCAGTCCGCGATATCCTTCCAAAGTTGCTGGGTCAAATCCTCGGCCATGGCTTCACTGCGCCGTGTAACTGTACTTCTTGATAGCTGGAGAGCTTTGATTGAAGATAATATTTCTGGTTTGTTTTTAAAATCTCGGAACAACGAGTCAGCTGCTGCAACGAATGCCTCTTTTATCATCTCTCCGTCTTGGAAGGACTTCTTGTTCTTAATGATGAAGTGACTCACCCGGAATGATGCTTCGGTGGCAGCCTTCGCTTTTGTGGTCAGCTGTGAGAAAAATGACTGCTGTCCGGACAACTGGGATTTTAGTTCCTTCACCTTTCTCTTTCTCAGCTCGCTTTTCGGAGGGAAGTCAGTGTTGTAGTTTTTGTGAACAGTCTGAAAATGCCGCTCCACATTTCCCTTCTTCGGAATAGCAATGGTAGACTGGCAGATGAGGCAAACGCACTTCGAATATGACATTGTGAAAAAAAAGTCCTCCTCCCAGTCTGTATGGAAGTGGTAGGTTTTTGGCTTCTTACTTGGTCCAGCTCCCCCACTCATTTTTATACCCTTTAAGTTTAGAAGAAATAAATTGGAGGCTAACTAGGCAACTCGGTAGCTTGCTAGAGTTTTGCCGCACTTGGCGCGCTTGTTTGCGCATGCGTGGTGACCCATGTGTCAGAAAAGATCAGATGTCAGACTGGCTGCCCTGTATGTCAATCAAGTGACACATTTCATAGTGAGGATGGATGATAGGCTGACGTCTATTTATTTTTTTTATTTTTATTTATTTATTTTTTTATTTATTTTTTTATTTTTATTTTTATTTTTATTTATTTTTTTAATGCCATGCGATCTACCCTCACTACCTTCGCGATCGACCGGTAGATCGCGATCGACGTATTGGGCACCCCTGCACTAGATATTCTCAGAGCTAAACTAACTCTTCTGCAGTGTGGAGTGAGCGCGCGTTCACGTCTAGAGGTGGAGCGAGCTGAGTTGTCTGAGTGAAGGCGAGCAGGCAGAGGAGGAGGGTACAGCGGCTAACGCGAACGCGCATATGCGAGCGCGCATGTGTGACGACCCGCTACATTTATGCGCGTACAAAGTTACAAATAGTCCCTTTAAGCTTTATTACATTGTTTTTTTTTTGCAATATAACTCAATGGAGGGAATCTTCAAATCCTCTTAAACCTACTCCAACTTGAACTTCAACTCCTTCAGCATACTTTCAGTTACAGACTTCATTTAAACTTTAAACAGGTCACGAGACTTTGAACTATTAAACTTGAGTACAGATTTTTGATATGTTTTACAGTTTTTGAGTTATCACAGTTTAAGTTTTATGCTTTTATCAGACTTTTCAGAATTTATAATCAGAGTGTCTCCTCTACACGAGCATTTGTAGTGAACTGTACTTTCAGACAAACATCTCTAGATGGAGTTTGACATGTTCAAGTTGTCAGTTTGTCTGCTGCTCACTTTCCCTCTCTGTCTCCTCTACAGGACCATTTGTAGTGCATGTGGAACAGTCCTACTATCAGGCAGAGGAGAACCACAACATCACACTGGAGTGGATGTTCACAACCAGAACCAACAGTTCCTCCAAATCACTTTATATCTACTGTCGACTGTTAGCTGATCACAAACCCTTAGTCCTGTTTCATCTCCATGAAGGTGTTGAGGACCCAGAGTCTCAGGATGAACAGTTTACAGGACGAGTCCGGTGGGACAAAGACGTCCTCAGAGACGGACGAATCAGATTTCACATGTCCAGACTCAGGACTAATGACTCTGGTGTGTACATGTGTCAAGTGCTCACAGGTGATGGTTGGAGCTCTAAGACATGTCGCCTCAAAGTCACAGGTGAGTGTATTCAGTAGAAGTCAGTCAGTGAAACCAGACTAAGAGTCTACAGCCCTGCTAGTGCTAAACACATCTTAGTTTAGCATGTTAGCATGCTGCAGGGGTCATACTGGTTAGTATAAAGTAGTCTCAGCTTCATCCCTGCTGGAGCTGTACCAAAGAACACATATTACTAAGAAGTGAAAGTCAACTGGTCGTTCCATTACAACGTCAGCTCCCAGCAGCAGAGCTACGCTTCCGCCATTTTGGACTGAAAGCGACTACCAGACGCAGTAAAACGTACGTCATGGCTACCGCTGATGAAGACTAGGATCATATTTAGTCTTTCTTTTGTCAGTCTGCTGGATTTATTTAGTTTCCTGTTTCAGTAAAATGGTTCCACTTCAGACAATCACACACATTTTATTTTCTGTCCTTTACAGCAGCTGCTGATGAGCCCAAACCTCCGAGACCTACAATGGGACCACAACCAGAGAGACCAACAACGAGACCACAACCAGAGACACCAACAATGAGACCACAACCAGAGAGTCGGGGATTGATCGGCCTCTACGTTGGACTGACAGCAGCTCTACTGGTTCTCTGTGCTGTACTCTGCTTTGTCTTCCTTCATAAACGTACTTGTAGGCCTTGTAGAGGAAACACCGAAACAGACGTACAGATGAGTCGATGTGACCTGGGGGAGGATACACCTCTGAAGGATTACAGAGAGATGAGATGATAGTTGTGTCGTCAATGTGAGCAAAAACAGAAAATGTCACAGAATGATGCATGTTTTTGGGATACAGTGTAAATATAGAACACACAGCATTTTTAGCTTTATAAAATGTTGAACTATGTTGTATGTGTAAGGCAGTAGCCTAAATCGACCACCAGGTGTCGCTGGTGAGCTGTCAATTCCCATCCAGAATCCATGGATGTATTAAAGGAAGAGAATCGAGCAATGATCCATTTTATCTTTTCAACTAAAGTGTTAATTAAGATGTTGACTTTCTCTTTGGCATGAGTTGTAAAAGGTAAGATATGTTTAGTATGTGAATAGTGTCCGTAATGTTGGCCTGTTACTGAGTACGAGCAGAGCATCCTCTCAGTGGAGAAGAAAATAGTGCAGGATGGAGGATTAGTCTTTTCAGTTATTGTCTGCTCTCTGTCTTGTTGTTTCATTTATATTATTTTCACATTAGATCTTACGTTAAGATGCCTTAAATCATTTTATGTGTAGTCATTTCTTTTCAGTGTTAGATTATTATTTTACTCTGTTTACTTTTGTACTAGAATATACTTCCTCATGGAGGGTTTACTTTGCTTTCACTGCTTCATAAGGCTTTGGACCAGCAGTAGAGCCGATGTTGTGAATGAATAAAGTGTTCCCGGTCTCAACCACAATCCAGAACTCCTGTGCTGGTGTTTCCTTTTCTCTGCATCACACCCCATCACACAAAACACAACGCAAGGCGGTTGCAGATTTTAGATCCAGGTGCCCCAATTTGCTCTCCAACGACTGCAAGACCCAGTGCATGATGGGAAACGCCTGGCTGTCGCCTGATCAAACAGCTGATTGGCTCTTAGTTTTGTAGAAAAGTCACAACTTTCTGTGTAATTGTAATATTTAACACTAGATTGTATTAGTCTCAAATTGTGCAATGAAGGTTTCATCTGTTAACAAACACATCTTGTGTGTTTATAATAATAACTATTATAATAATGAAGGTTATTTATATATAAGCGCTTATCAAAACATGTGCTCATTATGTGCTTTACAAGGCGGACATAACAATAATAAAGGATAGAATCTAATGTTAGACACACCCACATTTACACATAGATTTACAAACAAATATAAATAAATCCCAACGTGGTCTGAAAACTACAAGTAGCCTACAGATCAGATCTAACAGGAAGTCTTTTTCTGTGACTTCCTGTAAAAGGTTTGGGTTTAGGTTTGTCCTAGGTTGTGTTAGAATAGTCTTTTTGCTCAGGAAGGTTCCTAACTGAGTGAAATGACCCTCTCAGTCTCTCAGCAGCAGCCATGATAAGAGCTGTTAGAATTCACCAAATGTTAAGGAAAGGAGCTTCAATGCTTCCTTTATTATCTCCTTTAGCAGAGGAAACACTGGAGCATCCTTTACCAAAGGAAAGGAGAGAATAACAACCCACAATTCCTTGCAGCATTTAAAACGACGCAACATTCTGCTGTTCATAATAATAAACTATATGCTCATCTTGCATATTATTCTCATACCCTCATACACTAATCGGGATTCATGTTTAATATGAGTGAACAGAGACAACCATTTCGTTTCACTTTATTTTTAATTAATTATTTATTTGTAACATGTAACAAATAAAAAACAAAACAAGAATAACTAATAAAATGAACAGTAAACAATCAATTAAAAAATAATCAACATAAATAACTATTACATGTCCAGAAAGAAGTTGGAAGAAGTACAGCCTACACTTACAGTATCTGATACAACACCTCCATAACTCCAACAATTAACTCAATACTTATCATATATTCCTGTTTATTTCAATTCCAACCTGGTAATGAAGTGATATTTTTCCACGTTATGTCAGATAATCTTTATTATCTGTTGATAGAGTGTTCCAGCAGCAGGAGGAGCTGTGGTATCTGTCTTTCACACACCGCGGGTGAAGGAGTCTGTCACAGAAAGAGATATTTAATAACACACGGGGAAAGTGCGTATTTTGTAGTCCATCTTCAGAATATTGTAGTTTCACCACAGCAGACTGACGTCACTAACATCCGCTGCCATCGCATCATGATGACGGAGGCTGTATTCGAAACCGCATACTGCATACTACTGAGGAGTGCAGTATGCAGTATACAGTACATACTGCATACTGCGTTCCTGAGTAGTATGCAGTATGTGACAGTTAAAGTGATGTATTTGTAGTATGCTAGACGAGGCTAAGCCTTTAAACCAGCTCTTAAAGCACAGGACAAAAAAACAAACTTGTACCACTATTACAATATTATCAAAAAATACAACTTTGATTTTGTTGTTTATGTTGTGCTTGTTTACTTTATAAGATACTGCAGGTTTAAACCATTTATTCTGACAGCTCATAAAGAAGTCCGACAAACAGGATCATCAACGAGGAGAGACGAGAAATATAAAACATTGATCCACAACGTTTACTTTACTCAAACTGCTTTTTCAGTTACAGCAACAAAAAAAAAGTGGACTGATCTCCCTCCAGATATTAGAGAAATGTTAAAAAAGTGTCATGTTGTCTCATCAGGAACCTCTCTGCCCCGTCAGAAGCTGCTCTTTCCCTCGCCACTCTGCTGCTCTGCAGCCGCTCTGTGAGCGCCACTGGCCGGCTCTCCAGCGAGCTACGCCCGCGGGCGATTGTGGAGCTTTTTAACTCCAAAAAGGCAGATAAACACAGGTTCCTGTTAATTTATAATGCACATCTGTGTTGTGATATTTAAACAAACTATCCGTCAACAAGGAAATCAAAGCCTCTCGTCTACAGACCGGTCTCTAGAGAGCTCCAGCAGCTCATAGCGGTCTCTGAGCGTGACTACCCGGCTTGCTGGCAGCGACCCGGGCAGGCGCTCGCTGGTTGTAACGGTATTTTGTGGAGCTTCTAAACTCCGACAACGGTGGAACAAATGTTCGATTCGCCATCTAACTTCGTAAAACTGCCAATATTAATAATCTACACAGTTGATTTCTCGCCTAAAAAACTTTCAGAAGTGAATTTAGTGTTGAAATGGCTACAAAAAACGTAAAAAACGAGCAGCTTTTGGCTGCTGTTGTTGTAACCGTAGACTGTGCTGTTCCGGCGCTTTGCATTGTGGGATACAGTAGGTGAGATAGACTGGTCCGATGCATACTGGAGAATTTTTCCAAATCAGTACGTCATCCGGGTATTTCTGGCATACTGGAGATTTTGCTTTTGTTCGCATACTGCATACTACATACTACATTTTGGCCAAATCAGTACGTACTACTAGTATAGTATGCGGTTTCGAATACAGACGGAGGCTGTATTCGAAACCGCATACTGCATACTACTCAGGAGTGCAGTATGCAGTATACAGTACATACTGCATACTGCGTTCCTGAGTAGTATGCAGTATGTGACAGTTAAAGTGATGTATTTGTATGCTAGACGAGGCTTAAGCCTTAAAACCAGCTCTTAAAGCACAGGACAAAAAAACAAACTTGTACCACTATTACAATATTATCAAAAAATACAACTTTGATTTTGTTGTTTATGTTGTGCTTGTTTACTTTATAAGATACTGCAGGTTTAAACTATTTATTCTGACAGCTCATAAAGAAGTCCGACAAACAGGATCATCAACGAGGAGAGACGAGAAATATAAAACATTCATCCACAACGTTTACTTTACTCAAACTGCTTTTTCAGTTACAGCAACAACAAAAAAAAAGTGGACTGATCTCCCTCCAGATATTAGAGAAATGTTAAAAAAGTGTCATGTTGTCTCATCAGGAACCTCTCTGCCCCGTCAGAAGCTGCTCTTTCTCTCGCCACTCTGCTGCTCTGCAGCCGCTCTGTGAGCGTCACTGGCCGGCTTGCTGGCAGCGACCCGGGCAGGCGCTCGCTGGCTGTCACGGTATTCTGTGGAGCTTCTAAACTCCGACAACGGTGGAACAAATGTTCGATTCGCCATCTAACTTCGTAAAACTGCCGATATTAATAATCTACACAGTTGATTTCTCGCCTCAAAAACTTTCAGAAGTGAATTTAGTGTTGAAATGGCTACAGAAAACGTAAAAAACGAGCAGCTTTTGGCTGCTGTTTTTATACCCGTAGCCTGTGCTGTTCCGCCGCTTTGCATTGTGGGATACAGTAGGTGAGATAGACTGGTCCGATGCATACTGGAGAATTTTTCCAAATCAGTACGTCATCCGGGTATTTCTGGCATACTGGAGATTTTGCTTTTGTTCGCATACTGCATACTACATACTACATTTTGGCCAAATCAGTACGTACTACTAGTATAGTATGCGGTTTCGAAAACAGCCGGAGTCTAGTGAAAGAGCAGTCAGATTCTCTGAACACCGCTGTTGTCTTTTCCTAACTCCTTCTGATTTCTCCTTCTCATCTCTTTCCTTGACCTCATGACGTTTCCCACTGAGGTCAAGGAGAAGTGGTTAGGAGAAGACGTTATGACGTCATTATTTGATTATTCGAACGCAACAGGAATCACCACCAGCTGCTGTTGATTGTTGCTGCGCATCTCGTTTGGTCCTGTAGGACAGAAGAGACTCAAGGTAATGTGGAAATACTATAGTTGATATATTATATTAATAATGTAAATGTTTATTTTTAATTTTTGTGAAGAAATGTGGTGAGAATAATTATGACTGTTTTATATTTAGTGGCTGACCAGGAACGAATAGAGACATGAAGTGAACTAAATAGAAAACAAATCAACAAACAACCAAACAACCTGATGCCTGAGGCCTGTACTACGAAGCAGGATTTGCGGTTATCGAGGTAACTTCAGGGTTTGTACTTCCTCTTGAGTCTGTTTCACACCGTCAGAGAGGAGGAAGCAGGTGAAAGGATGTTTAAATACTCATAGACGCCACATTGCACACGCAGGGTTAAAATAGGGATAATCCATTCATCTATTACACTCTTTGAAGCTATTTATATTTAAATGACTATTTCTGACTTTTGAGTTTTCTGTTAAATTAATAAATCTGTTAATTTATGCATTCACACATCTGGAGTTTTTTCTTTTACCAGCTGTTCTTCCTGCATTTAGCAGCTTCAACTGAGTTACTGTTAGTCTGATTAAGTGTTTAACTTCTTCCCATTTGTCTAATATAGTTTACTCTTTGTATAATGTGTCTGTCTGTCTGCCTGTCTGTCAGTAGTCTTGTTCATGTCTGTGATTGGTCAGATGCTGCAAACACCTCCTCGTTCATGTGAACGCGCTCATAACCAGACTGAGAAACTCTGAGTTGATTTACTGAGTTGATAACCAGCTTCATAGTGCAGTTTAGTGAGATCTCGTTTGTTAGAGTTAGTGAAGCCAGATAAGGAGAAGATACCCTGGAGATGTTGAACTCGCTTCGTAGTGCAGGCCTCAGGTTACTCATGTAGTGTTTCAAAAGCAGGAAGCTTTGCAAGTTTACGTCACACTGTAAGAAGTTGGACTAAAAAAAAATCTGAGATTTCGAGAATAAAGTCATAATATTATAAAGTAATAATTGTATGTGTTATTTTTAGAGGGGAAGTAGAGCAGTGTTTCTGAAAATGAGGATCTTGTGAATTTCATAGGTAACCAAATACTTCCTCTTTTGTCACATCAGCAGCACGTTATCTGTCAGGACCTCTGCCTCATCCTAGCCAGCAGGCTCTCTCTCTCTCTCTCTCTCTCTCTCTCTCTCTCTCTCTCTCTCTCTCTCTCTCTCTCTCTCTCTCTCTCTCTCTCTCTCTCTCTCTCTCTCTCTCTCTCTCTCTCTCTCTCTCTCTCTCTCTCTCTCTCTCTCTCTCTCTCTCTCTCTCTCTCTCTCTCTCTCTCTCTCTCTCTCTCTCTCTCTCTCTCTCTCTCTCTCTCTCTCTCTCTCTCTCTCTCTCTCTCTCTCTCTCTCTCTCTCTGTGTGTGTGCTGCAGCTGCAAACGGTCATCAATCTACTCTACTACAAATACAGGTCTTCACTTCACCATGCTGCCAGATTGTTGGCTCTGTTTCCACAGTCAGTCTAGTTCAGGCCTGTTATCTGAAAATGTGTTTGTGTTTTTGTATGATTATCTCATATCTGTTTTCCTCTGCCTACAGAAGCACTCGGCCCAATTCCTGCCTCCATTCCACTCCTGTTTAGCACACCTCTCTGGACTCGGCACACCTCTCCGGACTCGGCACACCTCTCCGGACTCGGCACACCTCTCTGGATCTCTGGATCTCTGGACACAGCTCTCCTCCCCTCTCTGCCTGCATACTCACCTGCCTTGCTCTACCCAGTTCTCGCCATCATAAATGAAGTATTGTAAATAAATGATTTCATTGCATCTATTACCTGCCTCAGTCTCTGTGTTCTGCTCTTGGGTTCACTAAATTAGCCACGCCTAACATTATCATCAGTGCATTGATTAGTTTGAGTTCAGTTTATCTTAAGTTGTTATAAATGATTCTTAGTTTGAGTTCAGTTGACCTTTTGTATGAGCGGTTCTCGAGAAGGAGCACAGCAACAACACAGGCCAAGCATTCGGAAAAAGGCAAATTTTACCATATAAGGGAGAATAAAAGATATTCAGATTAGAATAATGTTTGGTAGAAACTGTTTATCAGTGAGTGAATGTGTAAAATATAATATCATTTTATATTTTTGTATGAATTTCTGGCCTACATCAGTATTTTCCTGTGTTCCTGTCTTCACTGCTCAACAGCCTGTTTGTTTGCTGATAACCTCTGAATAATTTATACATATACAGTATATATCTATATCTATATCTATATTTATATATAGATATAGATATAGATATCTCGAGATTGGGAGCAAAACGTACCTCAATAAATTATTTCTGATTCTGATATTTATTGTTTCCCTGCCGGAGAGAAGGAAGTTGTATTGATCCCCTCCACCTTAAAGAAGAGAGCCTCATTGAGCTGTGAGTTTGACTTCTAACAGAGTTCACTCCACCACCGAGGAGGAAGAACCGAGGTCTGTACTACGAAGTGAGTTCAACATCTCCAGGGTATCTTCTCGTTATCTGGCTTCACTAACTCTAACAAACGAGATCACACTAAACTGCACTATGAAGCTGGTTATCAACTCAGTAAATCAACTCAGAGTTTCTCTGTCTAGCTGTGAGTGTTCACATGAACGAGGAGGTGTTTACAGCATCTGACCAATCACAGGCATGAACAAGACTACTGACAGACAGACAGACACATTTAACAAAGAGTAAACTATATTAGACAAATACGAAGTTAAACACTTAATCTAGACTAACAGTAACACAGTTGAAGCTGCTTAATTCAGGAAGAACAGTTTGTAAAAGAAAAAACTCCAGATGTGTGAATGCGTAAATTAACAGATTTATTAATTTAACAGAACACTCAAAAGTCAGATATAGTCGGCTAGATATAAATATCTTTTAGGAGTGTAATAGATGTATAGATTACTCTTCTGTTTACCCTGTGATTAAAAGAATAAATATAAAAACATAATTCAAACACCGGCAGCATAAATCCAGCTGTTCTTCCTGCATCTGTCAGTTTAACTGTGTTGTTTTTAGTCTGGGTTGTGACTGTAACTTCTTCATATGTGTGTGATATTACCATACAATCACAGCACTGAGCTCTTATTGGTCAGTAGGAGGTGCTTTTATATCAGTTGATCTCTTATCTGGAACATAACCTGCTCTGGAGCGGGTTAGCTGTTCAGCATCAGTTACTATGGTGACCTACCCAGCATCAGTTACCATGGAGATCTATCCCGCATTAGTTAGCATGGTGATCTACCCCGGTAAGAAGTGAACCACCTTTGTAGGACGGAAAACCCTGAAGTTACCTCGCTAACATCACATCCTGCTTCATAGTACAGACCTCGGAGCAGGATGTGTTCCAGATAAGAGATCAACTTGTATAAAAGCACCTCTTACTGACCAATCAGAGCTCAGTGCGCAGATCATGTGATAATATTACACACATATGAAGAAGTTAGACTCATGCAGACGGAAATGCAGGGAGGACAGTTGACTGTGGGTGTTTTGCCGCTTTTTTATTTCATCTTGAGTCTGTTTCACACCTCCTAAGAGGGGAGAGGGGGCGGGGAACTGAAAGAAGGCTCAAATAGTCATACACGCCGCATTGTTATTACTGGGCATGGTTAGGTATAATCCTGTCATTCGTTATACTTTTAAAAGCTGTTTATATCTAGCCGACTATATCTGACTTTTGAGTGTTCCGTTAAAT
Source organism: Sebastes fasciatus (assembly GCF_043250625.1). Classification (NCBI taxonomy): domain Eukaryota; kingdom Metazoa; phylum Chordata; class Actinopteri; order Perciformes; family Sebastidae; genus Sebastes; species Sebastes fasciatus. Next base: position 22,722,801 of record NC_133816.1, read on the forward strand.
TAATAAGTCTGTTAATTTACACATTCACACATCTGGAATTTTTTCTTTCACCAGCTGTTCTTCCTGCATTTAGCAGCTTCAACTGTGTTACTGTTAGTCTAGATTAAGAGTTTAACTTCTTCGTATTTGTCTAATATAAAAATGTAGTTTCTTCCTTTGTAAAATGTGCTGCTCTGCCTGTCTGTCTGTCTGCCTGTCTGCCTGTCTGCCTGTCTGTCTGTCTGTCTGTCTGCCTGCCTGCCTGTCTGTCTGTCTGCCTGTCTGTCTGTCTGTCTGTCTGTCTGTCTGTCTGTCTGCCTGTCTGTCTGTCTGTATGTCTGTCTGCCTGTCTGTCTGTCTGTCTGTCTGTCTGTCTGTCTGTCTGTCTGTCTGTCTGTCTGTCTGCCTGTCTGTCTGTCTGCCTGTCTGTCTGCCTGTCTGTCTGCCTGTCTGTAGACTTGTCCATGGTAAAGAGCATTTAATATTTTCCCATTATAAATACACCAAAATTATGCAAAAGCACATTTTTCCAAACTAAGCGTTGTAGTATACCCAGGAAGAGACCGCTGAGGATGTGTGAAGTGATTTTGGTATCTCTACGCTGTATAATAGTGAAGTTATTGAATATTTTATTAGCAAGTCTTTTCGGCGTTACACTTTGTGGACGGTCCCTGACCTCTCGTCTCACAGCCGGCTGCACATACAGACCATGGAGGTATTTGTTATGTGTCCAGCTCGGAGGACTAAAGGCTGGTTGTGATTTAAAATGAGCTTGTAGCTGGTTGTGTACCTCACTACGGTTAGAAAGAGTCCTCGTTGGTGTTTAAACTACATTTCCTTTATGAGTTATTGATCTGGGAAGTTCAAATCTGTCAATATTTTTCCAACTTTATTGAACTAGTTCAGTTCTGTATTGATGAAAAAGTGAATAACCTCTTCATCTGTAGAACGGTGTTGAATATGTTTACCAGTATTATTTTGGCTCGTGACACACATTCACCAGGATGTTAATTATCTCCTCATTATTTAGGATTGCTGATACTAGATTTACTGCTGACTCGCTCATACTGACACAAACGTCTAGCAGCACCAACATCTGTACGGATAATGACCTAAAACACAAAACCATATATTCAGATTCATTCAATATATTCAGAGTTCATTCAATATTCTCAAATTTCACATTATATATATAATAATTTCCTGAACGGCATGCCGTATATACATATATATATATATATACATATATATATATGTATATATATGTATATATATATGTATATATATATATATATGTGTGTGTGTTGGTGTGAGGATTGGTGTACAGCATCGACGACATCATAGGACGAGGGAGGTGGAAATGAACGCTGCTGAAGCGACACCAGTCATCACCATGGAAATCCCCAGATGCTGGGAATTACAACCGAGTTAATCATGAAAACACTGAAACTCACAGAACCTGTAACATTTAAATAATTTATTCTAATTTATTGTCATACAGACGTCAACAACATAAAGTACATAGATTGTATTTAGGATCAAATAGACTCTTGTCTAGTCTAGAAAACAGTAGAAATGTTCATTAGATTGTAAAGTGTTGTATATTTATACATATAATAACTATAACATGTATTTATCATTTTGACTTCAATCACCATCTGGAACTGGAACTGGAAACAGTTTGCTGCGTATCTGGAACTGAAAAAACGAAGTTAACCTCAAAAGATGAACAGGAAACAGAAAACCACACCAGCAGCAGCAGAGCTGTTGGGTGTTGCTCAGTCTCATAGTTTGTTCCTGTGGTGCGACAGAAGAGACTCAAGGTAATGTAGAAATACAGATAGTTGATATATTATATTAATCATGTTTATGTTTATATTTTATTTTTGTGAAGAAATGTGTTGAGAATAATTATGACTGTTTTATATTTAGTGGCTGACCAGGAACGAATAGAGACATGAAGTGAAATAAATAGAAAACAAATCAACAAACAACCAGGTTCCTCTGGAGTTTAGTTTAGAGACTCTGTTAAGTTGTGTTCTCATCTGTAATGTTAGTTATGTTAACTTTAAGTTGTATTATTTTGGTGAGTACTTTTACTGTAAGTTATACGTCCTGTTTCATGAGACGTGATTTCCTGTGTACAACCAGGTTCCTCTGGAGTTTAGTTTAGAGACTCGTTGTCTCTCCGTCTGTTTCTGCTGATCCTGACTTCACTCTGGATGTGTTATTTATTTTAACTGGTCATGTCAATGATATGGCCGACTCCTCGTCTCCTCTTTTTATGTTGTCTTTTGTGCACCAAGATTGTGCAACAGCTCTGCAGCAGTTTAAATTAGTTTCTCTGTCTAGTTTTTCTAACTATTGAATATAAAAACACTTCATAGTGTCCTAGTAGTGTCCAAGTAGTGTCCTAGTGGTGTCCTAGTGGTGTCCTAGTGGTGTCCTAGTGGTGTCCTAGTAGTGTCCAAGTAGTGTCCTAGTAGTGTCCTAGTGGTGTCCTAGTGGTGTCCTAGTAGTGTCCTAGTAGTGTCCTAGTAGTGTCCAAGTAGTGTCCTAGTAGTGTCCTAGTGGTGTCCTAGTGGTGTCCTAGTAGTGTCCTAGTAGTGTCCAAGTAGTGTCCTAGTAGTGTCCTAGTGTGTCCTAGTGGTGTCCTAGTAGTGTCCTAGTGGTGTCCTAGTAATGTCCTAGTAGTGTCCTAGTGGTGTCCTAGTGGTGTCCTAGTAATGTCCTAGTAGTGTCCTAGTAATGTCCTAGTAGTGTCCTAGTGGTGTCCTAGTAGTGTCCTAGTGGTGTCCTAGTGGTGTCCTAGTAGTGTCCTAGTGGTGTCCTAGTAGTGTCCTAGTGGTGTCCTCGTCCTTTAGTGTCGCTCCTCTAGTCTGTGTTGAGCGTAAAACATAAAAGCTGACCAGAAACTTTGTTAACCATCGAGGAGAAATCTAGTTGGTGAGATAGTTTTCCTCTGTAACCCCCTACTCTGACTACAGAAACAGACAACATGGAGGTTAACCATTAATGCATGATGATCACAGATAATACAGCCTTTAAATAGTCCACAATAACAGGAATAAAACAACAATCATCGGAGACGAGTATAGATTAGTCTGATGACATTTTATTGAAGATTTGATCTAATGAGGAGTCAGTTGTTTGGTGATAGTCTGAGGCTGTATTCGAAACCCCATACTGCATAGCGCAGTATACAGTACATACTGCGCTCCTCAGTAGTATGCAGTATGTGAAGGTTAAAGTGATGTATTTGTATGCTAGATGAGCCTTTAGCCTTTAAACCAGCTCTTAAAGCACAGGACAAACAAACGAACTCTTAGCACTATTACAATATTATCAAAATACAAGTTTGATTTGTTGTTTATGTTGTGCTTGTTTATTTTATAAGATACTGCAGGTTTAAACTATTTATTCTAACAACTCATAAAGAAGTCAGACAAACAGGATCATCAACGAGGGGAGACGAGAAATATAAAATATTCATCCACAACATTTACTCAAACTGCTTTTTCACTTACAGAAACAAAACAGTGGACTGATCTCTTTACAGATATTAGAGTAATGTTAAGAAGGGTCATGTTGTCTCAGCAGGTATCTCTCTGCTCCGTCAGAGGCTGCTCTTTCCTCTCCTCTTCTCTCTCCTCTTCCCTCGCCACTCTGCTGCTCTGCAGCCGCTCTGTGAGCGTCACTGGCCGGCTCTCCAGCGAGCTACGCCCGCGGACGATTGTGGAGCTTTTTAACTCGAAAAAGGCAGATAAACACAGGTTCCTGTTAATTTATAATGGACATCTGTGTTGTGATATTTAAACAAACTATCCGTCAACAAGGAAATCAAAGCCTCTCGTCTACAGACCGGTCTCTAGAGAGCTCCAGCAGCTCATAGCGGTCTCTGAGCGTGACTACCCGGCTTGCTGGCAGCGACCCGGGCAGGCGCTCGCTGGCTGTCACGGTATTCTGTGGAGCTTCTAAACTCCGACAACGGTGGAACAAATGTTCGATTCGCCATCTAACTTCGTAAAACTGCCGATATTAATAATCTACACAGTTGATTTCTCGCCTAACAAACTTTCAGAAGTGAATTTAGTGATGTAACCGTAGACTGTGCTGTTCCAGCGCTTTGCTTTGTAGGATACAGGTGAGATAGACTGGTCCGATGCATTCTGGAGAATTTTTCCAAATCAGTACGTCATCCAGGTATGTTTGGCGTACTGTGGATTTTGCTTTTGTTCGCAAGGCAAGGCAGCTTTATTTGTAGAGCACGTTTCAACAACAGGGCAAATCAAAGTGCTTTACAGAAACATTCAAGAACATTGCGACAAAGTGCAAAAGAACATTAAGACATAATTAAAACAGTTATAAAAACATTAAAACATTAAAACATTAAAGATTAGAAAATAAAAACAAGCTAAAAATAAAAGCTAGGATAGAAGCTAAAATAGAATCAAACACAAAAGAGTAAAAGCTCTAGTGCAGTATCAGATCATTATCTGGTTTAATTAAAGGCAGCAGCAAACAGGAACGTTTTAAGCTTTTGTTTTAAAAGAAGTGAGAGTTGTAGCGGTCCTGCAGGTTTCTGGGAGCTTGTTCCAAATATTTAATGCATAAAAACTGAAGGCTGCTTCTGCATGTTTTTAGTTCTGACTCTGGGGACACTAAGCAGACCTGATCCAGATGACCTGAGAGGTCTGGATGGTTCAGAACAGAGCAGAAGATCAGAAATATATGTTGGCCCTAAACCATTTAGTGCTTTGTAAACCAGCAGCAGTATTTTGAAATCAATTCTCTGTATGCATACTGCATACTACATACTTTATTTTGGCCAAATCAGTACGTACTACTAGTATAGTATGAATACAGCCTGAGTCTCTGTTGATCTCAAAGCACATCATACTTCCTGTTCTTCCTCAGTTGTAAAAATGTAATCTACTAAAGTGGCTCCATCTTGTGTCAGAAGTACATTAGTGTTCCTGTCTTGGTGTCAGTCCACTGGTCAGTCATGTGTAATCAGTAGCACAGAGGAAGAAGTCCTGTGAGGACTAAAGACAGACTGTAGATTGTCTCTGTTCTACCTGTAATAACTGAACTTGTATCTGATGTGTTTCTGTCTCCTCTCACAGGATGAAGATGATCTGCAGCATCCTGCTGCTCCTCAGTCTGACCTCCTGTGTCTCTGGTTAGTTGACCTTCACTTTATTATCCACAAACACTAAATACACTTTCAGACAAACATCTCTAGATGGAGTTTGACATGTTCAAGTTGTCAGTTTGTCTGCTGCTCACTTTCCCTCTCTGTCTCCTCTATAGGACCATTTGTAGTGAATGTGAAACAGACCTCCTATCAGGCAGAGGAGAACCACAACATCACACTGGAGTGGATGTTCACACCCAGAACCAGCAGTTCCTCCAAATCACTTTATATCCTCTGTGAACTGTTAGCTGATCTCAAGACCTCAGTCCTGTTTCATCTCCATGAAGGTGTTGATGATCCAGAGTCTCAGGATAAACAGTTTACAGGACGAGTCCGGTGGGACAAAGACGTCCTCAGAGACGGACGAATCAGACTTCACATGTCCAGACTCAGGATTGATGACTCTGGTGTGTACCAGTGTCAAGTGCTCACAGGTTATGGTACGGGCTCTAGGATATGTCACCTCAATGTCACAGGTGAGTTGATTCAGTAGAAGTCAGTCAGTGAAACCAGACTAAGAGTCTACAGCCCTGCTAGTGCTAAACACATCTTAGTTTAGCATGTTAGCATGCTGCAGGGGTCATACTGGTTAGTATAAAAGTAGTCTCAGCTTCATCCCTGCTGGAGCTGTACCAAAGAACACATATTACTAAGAAGTGAAAGTCAACTGGTCGTTCCATTACAACGTCAGCTCCCAGCAGCAGAGCTACGCTTCCGCCATTTTGGACTGAAAGCGACTACCAGACGCAGTAAAACGTACGTCATGGCTACCGCTGATGAAGACTAGGATCATATTTAGTCTTTCTTTTGTCAGTCTGCTGGATTTATTTAGTTTCCTGTTTCAGTAAAATGGTTCCACTTCAGACAATCACACACATTTTATTTTCTGTCCTTTACAGCAGCTGCTGATGAGCCCAAACCTCTGATACAAAGAATGAGACCACAACCAGAGAGACCAACAATGAGACCACAACCAGAGAGACCAACAATGAGACCACAACCAGAGAGACCAAGAATGAGACTACCACGAGCGAGACCAGGAATGAGACCACCACCAGTGAGACCAATTATGGGACTACATCCAGCGATACGAGGAATGAAACCACATCCAGCGATACGAGGAATGAGACCACAACCAGCGAGACCAATTATGGGACTACATCCAGCGATACGAGGAATGAGACCACAACCAGCGAGACCAGGAATGGGACCACCACCAGAGAGTTGGGGAAGGAACGTTGGACTGGGACTAGCAGGTGTACTGTTTATCTGTGTTGCATTCTACTTTACCTACCTTCTTAAATTTAATTGTAAGCCTATGTGTCCATGTAACCTGAAGGAGCTTACAGCTTACAGCAACAGCTTACATCAGGCCAGAGAGAGGAGATGATAGTTGTATCATCAATGTGTGCAAAAACAGAAAATGTCACAGAATGATGCATGTTTTTGGGATACAGTGTAAATATAGAACACACAGCATCTTTAGCTTTATAAAATGTTGAACTATGTTGTATGTGTAAGGCAGTAGCCTAAATAGACAACATCACTGAGTTTTATACCGGAGTGAAGACAGATCACAGATTAAAGGTTTTATATTTTAGTTGTCTTCTGATTCATCATCTAGTTATAATGTGTGTTAACTGAAGCTCTGAACAGCAGCAGAAGGACCTGCAGTATCTCTGCTTCTTCCTTCAGTGAAGCAGTCTGTCACTGAAAGAGCTTTATAAAACCTGATGAACAGACTTAGAATAACTTTCTGCATTTATTACAATGATTTTTCTTTTCATGATCTGTTATTTCCCCGTTAACTTTTATAAATGATATTATTAAAGTCAGAGAGAGAAGGAGAGTCTGTCTGTCAGCAACAAACACCTTTTACATCATTTATCCTCATTTCCATTCAGTCACATGAGGCTGATGATTCCTGAACGTCTGGTTTGATATGAGT
>NC_133816.1:22734924-22739924 GCF_043250625.1 Sebastes fasciatus
CTGTGAGGACTAAAGACAGACTGTAGATTGTCTCTGTTCTACCTGTAATAACTGAACTTGTATCTGATGTGTTTCTGTCTCCTCTCACAGGATGAAGATGATCTGCAGCATCCTGCTGCTCCTCAGTCTGACCTCCTGTGTCTCTGGTTAGTTGACCTTCACTTTATTATCCACAAACACTAAATACACTTTCAGACAAACATCTCTAGATGGAGTTTGACATGTTCAAGTTGTCAGTTTGTCTGCTGCTCACTTTCCCTCTCTGTCTCCTCTACAGGAGCATTTGGATTGAATGTGAAACAGACCTCCTATCAGGCAGAGGAGAACCACAACATCACACTGGAGTGGATGTTCACAACCAGAACCAGCAGTTCCTCCAAATCACTTTATATCTACTGTCGACTGTCAGCTGATAACAAGACCTCAGTCCTTTTTCATCTCCTTAAAGGTGTTGAGGTCCCAGAGTTTCAGGATGAACAGTTTACAGGACGAGTCCGGTGTGATAAAGACGTCCTCAGAGATGGACGAATCAGACTTCACATGTCCAGACTCAGGATTAAGGACTCTGGTGTGTACCAGTGTGACGTGCTCACAGGTTATGGTGGGAGCTACAAGATATGTCACCTCAAAGTCACAGGTGAGTTGATTCAGTAGAAGTCAGTCAGTGAAACCAGACTAAGAGTCTACAGCCCTGCTAGTGCTAAACACATCTTAGTTTAGCATGTTAGCATGCTGCAGTCTCGACTGGCTCAGAGCCTGGAGGGTAAAACACTGTTCCAACATGGCGGCTAACACTGTGAACTCCATAGAGAGGTGAAGTCCCTCCTCTTCTAGTGGACCACCATGGGACCTGATTTCTGAATAAATATGAACGCTAGTCAACGGAGAGAGATAAATATGTTTCTGATCCTGTTTGAATTGCTCCATGAATCACACACATGATGTTTGTCAATTTAAAACATTATGTTTGAAGTCCAGAAAGTCTCAGTTTGTCGTCGTATCATTTTAGTTTAGTGTGAAACTTCAGACAACCAGACACATTTCATTTTCTGTCCTTTACAGCAGCTGCTGATGAGCCCAAACCTCCGAGACCAACAATGAGCCCAAACCTCGGAGACCAATAATGAGCTCACAACCAGAGAGTCGGGGAAGGATCGGCCTCTACGTTGTACTGACAGCAGCTCTACTGGTTCTCTGTGTTGGACTCTAATTTGCCTTCCTTCATAAATCTACTGGTAATAGAGGAAACATCTATACAGCCGTACAGCCAATAAGATCCTCAGAGGAACAACCCATCACGTCTAACCAAGCGACAACCTCCAGTGCTGAGATAAGGTCGTGTCTTGAAGGTAACCTCCAAGACCTTTCCTAACCTCCACCAATAGAGGTCAATACCTAACCTTAACCCATCATCAATGTATGAAGAGTTCATCATTAAGATTTAGCTGTGAGTTGGTTCAGTTTTCCCTCCAGCTGTTATCAATCAAGTGTTTTATGTCCTCTGTTTACTGATGATATTGTTACCTTTCAAAGTTACCTTAACTTTATAATATTTGTTTCAGTCATCATCACTGAATGAAGAGTTCATCATTAAGATTTAGCTGTAAGTTGGTTCAGTTTTCCCTCCAGCTGTTATCAATCATGTGTTTTATGTCCTCTGTTTACTGATGGATGTTGTTACCTTGCACTGAATCTCCTAATGTTAACTTTATAATGTGTTCACTGTAAATGTAGTGATTCCTTCACTATGGCCCTTTAGAGTTTTTAAGATTTTAATCTGTAACATTTTTCTTTTTTATGTTTTTCATCACTTATTCTTATACTGAATGTCCTAACTGCATCATTACAGTAATGTTCATTTTATACATTTTCCTTTTTTAATTTCTATAATATTTTGAAGACATTTAAATTCATTTTCATCAAGCCTTGTGAATCATTGTAAATATTGATATAAACACATTTTCTCTACACCCTGAAAGATGTAGACAGTAACAACAGATCTCAGTCTTCATCAACAAAAAATATAAAATATGTTGTTTTTTATGACAGATATTGTAATTTTAATGTCTAATGACTTTACCATAGATGAAACAATTATATAAATGATTAGTAAACAAATAAATAATATTAATATGGTGTAAAGTAATATGAATATGAAACAGTTCCATTTGAAATAATGTCATATTATAATTGAATTAGCTCATTTAACGTATCTCAACATTGAGACCACAGTTGTGGGACATGAAGAAAAAGTGATGTTTGGACCCATAAAATGCTCCATAAACTTTATTAAATCACATTATTTATAATGTCAATATGATGAATAACACTGTGTATATGTTTGTAAACCATTACTCTAGAAGTTTTAATAAAAAATCCCAGATGTCATTGCTGGGACTTAGAAATGCTCGTAGTGGCAGAAACACTCTGTTACTGTAGTGAACTGCTATGACAGATATTGTAATTCTAATATATAATGTCTTTATCAGACATGTTGTCTAAATGACATTTTTGTTTATGTTGCAGATAAATATCAGCTAGCATGGTCTGCTACGTTAGCTTTGACTCTCAGCATCTAATATTCATGAATTCAACAGTTATATTAAGTTATTGTTTAAATGTTACTGAGCTGTACGGTGAGAAGAAGAAGAATTAAAGGTGATCTTCACCTTGTTGTTCTGGATCTTGAGGGTCACCTTTGTGGGCGGCCCAACCTGTCATCCATGTGCTCACCTGTTCACTTCTGTTTCCATGGAAACCAGATTTGTTTGGCTTGTTTGTAAAAAAGGGAGGTGAAGGAGAGGAAAACTTTTCTAGCTCAAAAAAAGTCAGTCTTAACCTGTATGCAAATTAGCATTCATGCATGGCTGCAGACTCTACACTTCCTGCTACATTGTGGGACAATGCAGTCACATTATTTCATATTATTATAAGATAAGATAAGATGAACCTTTATTAATCCCCCGAGGGAAATTCAAAGCAGCAACATCAGCAAACAGAGTGAAACACAGGAGAGGTACAGGTATACAACAATTATAAAAACAATAACAGAGATATAATAGATACAGAGTGAATGAGTGAACATAGTGTGTGCAGTCCGTCAATAAATAAATGTAGTATGAACATATGTTCAGTCTATAAAGTGGTTTATAGGATGTATAGTGTAAAGTAAGTGTAAAGAGTGATGATGGTAACACACTCTGCAACTTGGACACAAGTTTTAACAGTTTGAATGGATTTTTTCCTATTTGAATGATAAAAAGTCGTCATTTCCCAGCTGTATTTGAATGCATCATAAACCCCCTAATGAGCTGTCCGTGGTGCTGAAACCCCTGAACGCCTCTTCTCGACGCGGTGACGTCGCACACAACGTGCCGAAGATCGTTTGTGTTTGACAGATGGAGGCAGAAGTCCAGCGCCTCCTTTTCTATGATGTGATGAAACACTGTGGGAGTTAAAGATTAGCATATCGTTACCACAGCAACACAACTTAAAGAGGAAAAGGAAGAAGGTCAAAATACAAACAATATAACAAAATATAAAAATATATTTATTTTTGCATATAAAATATTTTATTTTCTGTATAGTTTTATTAATTAATTACTCTTTTAAATGTATCATAGGAGTGCCATAAAAAAAACAATTTCTTTAAAAGAGTAAGAAATAAACGTAGAAGCATTTTCATTTATTTTCACATTCATTAGTTAATTTATTTCTATATATATGTATTTCTGTATTATCATATAAATATATTTATTTATTAATTTTTGCATTTAAAATAATATTCATTCTATATATTTTTTTAATTAATTAATTACTCTTTTAAATATATTTAGGACACGTCTACTGTGGAGAATAATAATACTGTAAAAGAATAAACATTATTTTATATGCAAAAATAAATAAAATATAAATTTATAAAAACATATAAATACAGAAATAAATGAACTTATAAATGGGAAAATAAATGAAAATGCTTAAAAAATTGTTTGTCTTTATATGTCCACATATATTTCTTATTCTTTTAAAGAATTAATTTTTTTAATGGCACTCCTATCATACATTTAAAAGAGTAATTAATTAATACAAAAATATACAGAATGAATATTATTTCAAATGCAAAAATAAATAAATATTTATTTTTAAAATATATAAATACAGAAATAATTGAACTAATAAACGTGAAAATAAATGAAAATGCTTATAATTATTATTTTATATTTTGTTATTTGTCTTTATATGTCCACATTTATTTCTTATTCTTTTAAAGAATTTGTTTTTTTATGGCACTCCTATGACTCCACAGTAGGCACGCCCTAAATATATTCAAAAGAGTAATTAATTAATTAATTAATTAATTAAAAAAATATACAGAATAAATATTATTTTATATGCAAAATAAATAAATATATATTTTTTAAAAATATTTAAATACATATATACAGAAATAAATGAACCAATAAATGTGAAAATAAATGAAAATCCTTAAAAAATATCTTTTTAATTCTTCTTCTTTATATTGCCATATTTATTCTTTTACAGATTCATTCTTTTTTTTTTATGGCACTCCTATGACTCCACACTACACGTGTCCTAAATATATTTAAAAGAGTAATTAAATAATTAAAAAATATACAGAATGAATATTATTATATATGCAAAAATAAATAAATAAATATATTTATATGATAATACAGAAATACATATATACAAAAATAAATGAACTAATACATGTGAAAATAAATGAAAATGCTTATAATTATTGTTTTATATTTGTTATAAGTCTTTATATGTCCACATTTATTTTATTATTCTTTTAAAAAAAAAAATGTTTTTATGGCACTCCTATGACACATTTAAAAGAATAATTAATTAATTAAAAAAATATACAGAATAAATATTATTTCATATTAAAAATAAATAAATATATATTTATGAAAATATATAAAAACAGAAATAAATGAGCTAATTAATGTGAAAATGAATGAAAATGCTTATAA